>NW_026781743.1:157500-191534 GCF_030144855.1 Hypanus sabinus | reverse complement strand
GGTGGGAGTGAATGGGGAGGGGTGTGGACACTTTGGGAGTGAAAGAGGAGGGGGTGGGGACACATTGCGAGTGTAGACGGTGGGAGTGAATGGGGAGGGGACGGGAGGGGAGGGGTGGGGTCACAATGGGCGGTGGACGGTGAGTGGACGGTGGGAATGAATGGGGAAGGGTGCGGACCCATTGGGAGTGAATGGGGTGAGGGGTGGGTCCCATTGGGAGTCTGGACGGTGGGAGAGAGTGGGAAGGGTGCGGACCCATTGGGAGTGAATGGTGAGTTGAGGGATGGGGTCACATTGGGCGTGTGGACGGTGGGAGTGAATGGGGTCCCATTGGGATGTGGACGGTGGGACTGAATGAGGAGGGGTGGGGTCAAATTGGGAATGTGGACGGTGGGATTGAATGGGGAGGGGTGTTGTCCCATTGGGAGTGTGGACGGTGGGAGTGAATGGGAAGGGGTGAGGTCCCATTGGGAGTGAATGGGGAGGGGTGTGGACGGTGGGTGTGAATGGGGAGGGGTGTTGTCCCATTGGGAGTGTGGACGGTGGGAGTGAATGGGGAGGGGTGGGGTCCCATTGGGAATGTGGACGGTGGGAGTGAATGGGAAAGGGGTTGGTCCCATTGGGTGGGAATGGGTGGTGTTCCCATTGGGAATGTGGACGGTGGGAGTGAATGGAAGGGGTGGGGTCCCATTGGGAGTGTGGACGGTGGGAGTGAATGGGGAGGGGAGGGGGTGGGGTCACATGGGAGTGTGGACGGTGGGAGTGAATGGAAAGGGGTTGGTCCCATTGGGTGGGAATGGGTGTGTTCCCATTGGGAATGTGGACGGTGGGAGTGAATGGGAAGGGGTGGGGTCCCATTGGGAGTGTGGACGGTGGGAGTGAATGGGAGGGGAGCGGTGGGGTCACATGGGAGTGTGGATGGTAGGAATGAATGGGGAGGGGTGCGGACACATTGGGAAGTGAATGGTGAGGTGAGGGGTGGGGTCACATTGGGAGAGAATGCGGAGGTGAGGGGTGTGGTCCCATTGGGAGTGTGGACGGTGGGAGTGAATGGGGAGGGGAGGGGTGGGGTCACATGGGAGTGTGGACGGTGGGAGTGAATGGGAAAGGGGTTGGTGCCATTGGGTGGGAATGGGTGTGTTCCCATTGGGAATGTGGACGTTGGGAGTGAATGGGAAGGGGTGGGGTCCCATTGGGAGTGTGGACGGTGGGAGTGAATGGGGAGGGGAGGGGTGGGGTCACATGGGAGTGTGGATGGTAGGAATGAATGGGGAGGGGTGCGGACACATTGGGAAGTGAATGGTGAGGTGAGGGGTGGGGGTCACATTGGGAGAGAATGCGGAGGTGAGGGGTGTGGTCCCATTGGGAGTGTGGACGGTGGGAGTGAATGGGGAGGGGTGTGGACCCATTGCGAGTGCAGATGGTGGGAGTGAATGGGGAAGGGAGGGTTGGGGTGGGGACACATTCGGAATGTGGACGGTGGATGTGGAGGGCTGCGGACCCATTGGAAGTGAATGGGGAGGTGAGGGGTGGGGTCACATTGGGAGGAGAATGCGGATGTGAGGGGTGGGGTCCCATTGGGAGTGTGGACGGTGGGAGTGAATGGGCAGGCGTGCGGACCCATTGGGAGTGAATGGGGAGGTGAGGGGTGGTCTCACATTGGGAGTGTGGACGGTAGGAATGAATGGGGAGGGGTGTGGACCCATTGCGAGTGCAGACGGTGGGAGTGAATGGGGAGGGTTGGGGTGGGGTCATATTGGAGTGTGGATGGTGGGAGTGAATGGGAAGGGGGTGCGGACACATTGGGTGTGAATGGGGAGGTGAGGGGTGGGGTCATATTGGGAGTGTGGGCACTGGGAGTGAATGGGGAGGTAAGGGGTGGGGTCCCATTAGGAGTGTGGAAGGTGGGAGTGAATGGAGAAGATTGCGGACCCATTGGGAGTGAATGGGGAGGTGAGGGGTGGGGTCACATTGGGGAGTGAATGGTGAGGTGAGGGGTGGGGTCACATTCTGAGTGAATGGGGAGGTGAGGGGTGGTCTCACATTGGGAGTGAATGGGGAGGTGAGGGGTGGTGGTCCCATTGGGAGTCTGGACGGTGGGGACAAATGAAAAAGGGTGAGGATTATTGCAGAGGGTGGGAGTGAATGGGGAGGGGTGTGGACACTTTGGGAGTGAAAGAGGAGGGGTGGGGACACATTGCGAGTGTAGACGGTGGGAGTGAATGGGGAGGGGACGGGAGGGGAGGGGTGGGGTCACAATGGGCGGTGGACGGTGAGTGGACGGTGGGAATGAATGGGGAAGGGTGCGGACCCATTGGGAGTGAATGGGGTGAGGGGTGGGGTCCCATTGGGAGTCTGGACGGTGGGAGAGAGTGGGAAGGGGCGGACCCATTGGGAGTGAATGGTGAGTTGAGGGATGGGGTCACATTGGGCGTGTGGACGGTGGGAGTGAATGGGGAGGGCTGCGCACCCATTGGGGGTAAAGGGGGAGGTGAGGCGTGCGGACCCATTGGGAGTGAATGGGGAGGTGAGGGGTGGTCACATTGGGAGTGAATGGGGAGGTCAGGGGTGGGGTCACATTGGGAGTGTGGGCACTGGGAGTGAATGGGGAGGTAAGGGGTGGGGTCCTATTAGGAGTGTGGAAGGTGGGAGTGAATGGAGAGGGTTGCGGACCCATTGGGAGTGAATGGGGAGGTGAGGGGTTGGGGTCACATTGGGAGGAATGGGGAGGTGAGGGGTGGGGTCCCATTGGGAGTGTGGACGGTGGGGACAATTGAAAGGGGTGAGGTTTAGTGTAGAGGGTGGAGTGAATGGGAAATGGCTGTGGACCCATTGGGAGTGAATGGGGAGGTGAGGGGTGGGGTCACATTGGGAGTGAATGGGGAGGTGAGGGGGGTTCACTTTGGGAGTGTGGACGGTAGGAATGAATGGGGAGGGGTGTGGACCCATTGCGAGTGCAGATGGTGGGAGTGAATGGGGGAGGGGAGGGGAGGGTTGGGGTGGGGAAACATTCGGAGTGTGGACGGTGGGAGTGAATGGAAGGGGTAAGGTCACATTGGGAGTGTGGACGGTGGGGAGTGAATGGGAAGGGGTGGGGTCCCATTGGGAGTGTGGACGGTGGGAGTGAATGGGGAGAGGTGGTGGTCCCATTGGAGTGAATGGGGGGTGGTGTGGATGGTGAGAGTGAATGGAAGTTGTGAGGTCCCATTGGAGTGAATGGGGAGGGGTGTGGACGGTGGGAGTGAATGGGGAGGGGTGGAGTCCGATTGGGAGTGTGGAGGGTGGGTGTGAAATGGGAGGGGTGTTGTCCCATTGGGAGTGTGGACGGTGGAGTGAATGGGGAGGTGTGTGGACCCATTGGGAGTGAAAGGGGAGGTGAGGGGTGGGGTCACATTGGGAGTGGTACGCGGAGGTGTGGGGTGGGGTCACATTCTGAGTGAATGGGGAGGTGGGGGGTGGGGTCCCATTGGGAGTGTGGTGGAGTGAATGGGGTCCCATTGGGAATGTGGACGGTGGGACTGAATGAGGAGGGGTGGGGTCAAATTGGGAATGTGGACGGTGGGGATTGAATGGGGAGGGGTGTTGTCCCATTGGGAGTGTGGACGGTGGGAGTGAAATGGGAAGGGGTGAGGGTCCCCATTGGGAGTGAATGGGGAGGGGTGTGGACGGTGGGAGTGAATGGGGGAGGGGTTGTGACGGTGGGAGGGAATGGGGAGAGGTGGGGTCCCATTGGGAGTGAATGGGGAGGGGTGTGGACGGTGGGCGTGAATGGGGAGGGGTGGGTCCGATTGGAGTGTGGACGGTGGGAGTGAATGGGGAGGGGTGGGGTCCCATTGGGAGTGAATGGGGAGGGGGTGTGACGGTGGGAGTGAATGGGGAGGGGTGTTGTCCCATTGGGAGTGTGGACGGTGGGAGTGAAAGGGGAGGGGTGTTGTCCCATTGGGAGTGTGGACGGTGGGAGTGAATGGAAGGGGTGGGGTCCCATTGGGAGTGTGGACGGTGGGAGTGAATGGGGAGAGGTGTGGTCCCATTGGGAGTGAATGGGGAGGGGTGTGGATGGTGGGAGTGAATGGGAAGGGAGAGGTCCCTTTGGGAGTGAATGGGAGGGGTGTGGACGGTGGGAGTGAATGGGGAGGGGTGTTGTCCCATTGGGAGTGTGGACGGTGGGAGTGAATGGGAAGGGGTGTGGTCCTATTGGGAGTGTGGACGGTGGGAGTGAATGGGGAGGTGTGTGGACCCATTGGGAGTGAAAGGGGAGGTGAGGGGTGGTGGTCACATTGGGAGTGAACGGGGAGGTGTGGGGTGGGGTCACATTCTGAGTGAATGGGGAGGTGGGGGGTGGGGTCCCATTGGGAGTGGGGGACGGTGGGAGTGAATGGAGAGGGTTGCGGACCCATTGGGAGTGAATGGGGAGGTGAGGGGTGGGGTCCCATTGGGAGTGTGGACGGTGGGAGTGAATGGGGAGGCGTGCGGACCCATTGGGAGTGAATGGGGAGTTGAGGGGTGGGTCACATTGGGAGTGAATGGTGAGGTGAGGTGTGGGGTCACATTGGGAGTGTGGACGGTGGGAGTGAATGGGGAGGGGAGGGGAGGGGAGGGGTGGGGTCACAATGGGAGTGAATGGGGAGGTGAGGGGTGGGGTCCCATTGGGAGTGAATGGGGAGGTGAGGGGTGGGGTCCCATTAGGCGTGTGGAAGGTGGAGTGAATGGAGAGTGTTGCGGACCCATTGGGAGTGAATGGAGAGGTGAGGGGTGGGGTCCCATTGGGAGTGAATGGGGAGGTGAGGGGTGGGGTCCCATTGGGAGTGAATGGGGAGGTGAGGGGTGGGGTTCCATTGGGAGTGAATGGGGAGGTGAGGGGTGGGGTCACATTGGGAGTGTGGACGGTGGGAGTGAATTGAGATGGTTGCGGACCCATTGGGAGTGAATGGGGAGGTGAGGGTGGGGTCCCATTAGGAGTGTGGAAGGTGGGAGTGAATGGAGAAGGTTGCGGACCCATTGGGAGTGAATGGGGAGGTGAGGGGTGCGGACCCATTGTGAGTGAATGGGGAGGTGAGGGGTGGTGTCACATTGGGAGAGAATGCGGAGGTGAGGCGTGCGGACCCATTGGGAGTGAATGGGGAGGTGAGGGGTGGTGTCACATTGGGAGTCTGGACGGTGGGGACAAATGAAAAAGGGGTGAGGATTATTGCCGAGGGTGGGAGTGAATGGGGAGGGGTGTGGACACTTTGGGAGTGAAAGAGGAGGGTGGGGTCACATTGCGAGTGTAGACGGTGGAGTGAATGGGGAGGGGAGGGGTGGGGTCACAATGGGCGGTGGACGGTGAGTGGAAGGTGGGAATGAATGGGGAAGGGTGCGGACCCATTGGGAGTGAAAGGGGAGGTGAGGGGTGGGGTCCACATTGGGAGTGAACGGGGAGGTGTGGGGGTGGGGTCACATTCTGAGTGAATGGGGAGGTGAGGGGTGGGGGTCCCATTGGGAGTGTGGACGGTGGGAGTGAATGGAGAGGGTTGCGGACCATTGGGAGTGAATGGGGAGGTGAGGGGTGGGGTCGCATTGGGAGTGAATGGTGAGGTGAGGGGTGGGGTCACATTCTGAGTGAATGGGGAGGTGGGGGGTGGGGTCCCATTGGGAGTGTGGACGGTGGGACTGAATGAGGAGGGGTGGGGGTCGAATTGGGAATGTGGATGGTGGGAGTGAATGGGGAGGGGTTGGGTCCATTGGGAATGTGGACGGTGGGAGTGTATGGGAAGGGTGGGGTCCCATTGGGAGTGTGGACGGTGGGAGTGAATGGGGAGGGGAGGGGAGGGGTGGGTCACATGGGAGTGTGGATGGTAGGATTGAATGGGGAGGGGTGCGGACACATTGGGAAGTGAATGGTGAGGTGACGGTGGGGGTCACATTGGGGGTGTGGACGGTGGGAGTGAATGGGGAGGGGTGTGGACCCATTGCGAGTGCAGATGGTGGGAGTGAATGGGGAAGGGAGGGTTGGGGTGGGGACACATTCGGAGTGTGGACGGTGGGAGTGAATGGGGAGGGCTGCGGACCCATTGGAAGTGAATGGGGAGGTGAGGGGTGGGGTCACATTGGGTGAGAATGCGGATGTGAGGGGTGGGGTCCCATTGGGAGTGTGGACGGTGGGAGTGAATGGCAGGCGTGCGGACCCATTGGGAGTGAATGGGGAGGTGGAGGGGTGGTCTCACATTGGGAGTGTGGACGGTAGGAATGAATAGGGAGGGGTGTGGACCCATTGCGAGTGCAGACGGTGGGAGTGAATGGGGAGGGTTGGGGTGGGGTCATATAGGAGTGTGGATGGTGGGAGTGAATGGGAAGGGGTGCGGACACATTGGGAGTGAATGGGGAGGTGAGGGGTGGGGTCACGTTGGAGTGTGGGCACTGGGAGTGAATGGGGAGGGTAAGGGGTGGGGGTCCCATTAAGAGTGTGGAAGGTGGGAGTGAATGGAGAGGGTTTGCGGACCATTGGGAGTGAATGGGGAGGTGAGGGGTGGGGTCACATTGGGAGTGAATGGTGAGGTGAGGGTGGGGTCACATTGGGAGTGTGGACGGTGGGAGTGAATGGGGAGGGGAGGGGAGGGGAGGGGTGGGGGTCACAATGGGAGTGAATGGGGAGGTGAGGGGTGGGGTCCCATTGGGAGTGAATGGGAGGTGAGGGGTGGGGTCCCATTAGGCGTGTGGAAGGTTGGAGTGAATGGAGAGGGTTGCGGACCCATTGGGAGTGAATGGCGAGGTGAGGGGTGGGGTCCCATTGGGAGTGAATGGGAGGTGAGGGGTGGGGTCCATTGGGAGTGAATGGGGAGGTGAGGGGTGGGGTCACATTGGGAGTGTGGACGGTGGAGTGAATTGAGATGGTTGCGGACCCATTGGGAGTGAATGGGGAGGTGAGGGGTGGGGTCCCATTAGGAGTGTGGAAGGTGGGAGTGAATGGAGAAGGTTGCGGACCCATTGGGAGTGAATGGGGAGGTGAGGGGTGCGGACCCATTGTGAGTGAATGGGAGGTGAGGGGTGGTGTCACGTTGGGAGAGAATGCGGAGGTGAGGCGTGCGGACCCATTGGGAGTGAATGGGGAGGTGAGGGGTGCGGACACATTCTGAGTGAATGGGGAGGTGAGGGGTGGTCTCACATTGGGAGTGAATGGGGAGGTGAGGGGTGCGGACACATTGGGAGTGAATGGGGAGGTGAGGGGTGGTGGTCCCATTGGGAGTCTGGACGGTGGGGACAAATGAAAAAGGGTGAGGATTATTGCAGAGGGTGGGAGTGAATGGGGAGGGGTGTGGACACTTTGGGAGTGAAAGAGGAGGGGTGGGGGACACATTGCGAGTGTAGACGGTGGGAGTGAATGGGGAGGGGACGGGAGGGGGGGGTGGGGTCACAATGGGCGGTGGACGGTGAGTGGACGGTGGGAATGAATGGGGAAGGGTGCGGACCCATTGGAGTGAATGGGGGTGAGGGGTGGGGTCCCATTGGGAGTCTGGACGGTGGGAGAGAGTGGGAAGGGTGCGGACCCATTGGGGAGTGAATGGTGAGTTGAGGGATGGGGTCACATTGGGCGTGTGGACGGTGGGAGTGAATGGGGAGGGCTGCGCACCCATTGGGAGTAAAGGGGGAGCTGTGGCGTGCGGACCCATTGGAGTGAATGGGAGGTGAGGGGTGGTCACATTGGGAGTGAATGGGGAAGTGAGGGGTGGGGTCACATTGGGAGTGTGGGCACTGGGAGTGAATGGGAGGTGAGGGGTGGGGTCCTATTAGGAATGTGGAAGGTGGGAGTGAATGGAGAGGTGAGGGGTGGGGTCACATTGGGAGAGAATGGGGAGGTGAGGGGTGGGGTCCCATTGTGAGTGTGGACGGTGGGGGTGAATGGGGAGGGGTGCGCACCCATTGGGAGTGAATGGGGTGGTGATGTGTTGGGTCACATTGGGAGTGTGGCACTGGGACAGATTGGGAAGGGGTGCGGACACATTGGGAAGTGAATGGGGAGGTGAGGGGTGGGGTCACATTGGAGTGTGGACGGTGGGGACAAATGAAAAAGAGTGAGGATTATTGCAGAGGGTGGGAGTAAATGGGAAAGGGGTGTGGACCCATTGGGAGTGAATGGTGAGGGGTGGGGACCCATTGGGAGTGTAGATGGTGGGAGTGAATGGTGAGTTGAGGGGTGGGGTCACATTGGGAGTGAATGGGGAGTGTGGTCGGTGGGAATGAATGGGGAGGGGTGTGGACCCATTGGGAGTGATGGGGAGGTGAGGAGTGCGGACCCATTGTGAGTGAATGGGGAGGTGAGGGGTGGTGTCACATTGGGAGAGATGCGGAGGTGAGGCGTGCGGACCCATTGGAGTGAATGGGGAGGTGAGGGGTGGTGTCACATGGGAGTCTGGACGGTGGGGACAAATGAAAAAGGGTGAGGATTATTGCAGAGGGTGGGAGTGGAATGGGGAGGGGTGTGGACACTTTGGGAGGTGAAAGAGGAGGGGTGGGGTCACATTGCGAGTGTAGACGGTGGGAGTGAATGGGGAGGGGAGGGGTGGGGTCACAATGGGCGGTGGACGGTGAGTGGAAGGTGGGAATGAATGGGGAAGGGTGCGGACCCATTGGGAGTGAAAGGGGAGGTGAGGGGTGGGGTCACATTGGGAGTGAACGGGGAGGTGTGGGGTGGGGTCACATTCTGAGTGAATGGGGAGGTGGGGGGTGGGGTCCCATTGGGAGTGGGGACGGTGGGAGTGAATGGAGAGGGTTGCGGACCCATTGGGAGTGAATGGGGAGGTGAGGGGTGGGGTCCCATTGGGAGTGTGGACGGTGGGAGTGAATGGGGAGGGCGTGCGGACCCATTGGGAGTGAATGGGGAGGTGAGGGGTGGGGTCACATGGGAGTGAATGGTGAGGTGAGGTGTGGGGTCACATTGGGAGTGTGGACGGTGGGAGTGAATGGGGAGGGGGGAGGGGAGGGGAGGGGTGGGGTCACAATGGGAGTGAATGGGGAGGTGAGGGGTGGGGTCCCATTGGGAGTGAATGGGGAGGTGAGGGGTGGGGTCCCATTAGGCGTGTGGAAGGTGGAGTGAATGGAGAGGGTTGCGGACCCATTGGGAGTGAATGGCGAGGTGAGGGGTGGGGTCCCATTGGGAGTGAATGGGGAGGTGAGGGGTGGGGTCCCATTGGGAGTGAATGGGGAGGTGAGGGGTGGGGTTCCATTGGGAGTGAATGGGGAGGTGAGGGGTGGGGTCACATTGGGAGTGTGGACGGTGGGAGTGAATTGAGATGGTTGCGGACCCATTGGGAGTGAATGGGGAGGTGAGGGGTGGGGTCCCATTAGGAGTGTGGAAGGTGGGAGTGAATGGAGAAGGTTGCGGACCCATTGGGAGTGAATGGGGAGGTGAGGGGTGCGGACCCATTGTGAGTGAATGGGGAGGTGAGGGGTGGTGTCACATTGGGAGAGAATGCGGAGGTGAGGCGTGCGGACCCATTGGGAGTGAATGGGGAGGTGAGGGGTGGTGTCACATTGGGAGTCTGGACGGTGGGGACAAATGAAAAAGGGTGAGGATTATTGCAGAGGGTGGGAGTGAATGGGGAGGGGTGTGGACACTTTGGGAGTGAAAGAGGAGGGGTGGGGTCACATTGCGAGTGTAGACGGTGGGAGTGAATGGGGAGGGGAGGAGTGGGGTCACAATGGGCGGTGGACGGTGAGTGGAAGGTGGGAATGAATGGGGAAGGGTGCGGACCCATTGGGAGTGAATAGGGAGGTGAGGGGTGCGGACACATTGGGAGTGAATGGGGAGGGGTGCGGACACATTGGGAGTGAATGGGGAGGTGAGGGGTGGTCTCACATTGGGAGTGAATGGGGAGGTGAGGGGTGCGGACACATTCTGAGTGAATGGGGAGGTGAGGGGTGGTGTCACATTGGGAGTCTGGACGGTGGGGACAAATGAAAAAGGGTGAGGATTATTGCAGAGGGTGGGAGTGAATGGGGAGGTGAGGGGTGGGGTCCCTTTGGGAGTGTGGACGGTGGGAGTGAATGGGGTGGCGTGCGGACCCATTGGGAGTGAATGGGGAGGTGAGGGGTGCGGACACATTGGGAGTGAATGGGGAGGTGAGGGGTGGTGTCACATTGGGAGTCTGGACGGTGGGGACAAATGAAAAAGGGTGAGGATTATTGCAGAGGGTGGGAGTGAATGGGGAGGGGTGTGGACACTTTGGGAGTGAAAGAGGAGGGGTGGGGACACATTGCGAGTGTAGACGGTGGGAGTGAATGGGGAGGGGACGGGAGGGGAGGGGTGGGGTCACAATGGGCGGTGGACGGTGAGTGGACGGTGGGAATGAATGGGGAAGGGTGCGGACCCATTGGGAGTGAATGGGGTGAGGGGTGGGGTCCCATTGGGAGTCTGGACGGTGGGAGAGAGTGGGAAGGGTGCGGACCCATTGGGAGTGAATGGTGAGTTGAGGGATGGGGTCACATTGGGCGTGTGGACGGTGGGAGTGAATGGGGAGGGCTGCGCACCCATTGGGAGTAAAGGGGGAGGTGAGGCGTGCGGACCCATTGGGAGTGAATGGGGAGGTGAGGGGTGGTCACATTGGGAGTGAATGGGGAGGTGAGGGGTGGGGTCACATTGGGAGTGTGGGCACTGGGAGTGAATGGGGAGGTGAGGGGTGGGGTCCTATTAGGAGTGTGGAAGGTGGGAGTGAATGGAGAGGTGAGGGGTGGGGTCCCATTGTGAGTGTGGACGGTGGGGGTGAATGGGGAGGGGTGCGCACCCATTGGGAGTGAATGGGGTGGTGATGTGTTGGGTCACATTGGGAGTGTGGGCACTGGGACAGATTGGGAAGGGGTGCGGACACATTGGGAAGTGAATGGGGAGGTGAGGGGGTGGGGTCACATTTGGAGTGTGGACGGTGGGGACAAATGAAAAAGAGTGAGGATTATTGCAGAGGGTGGGAGTAAATGGGAAAGGGGTGTGGACCCATTGGGAGTGAATGGTGAGGGGTGGGGACCCATTGGGAGTGTAGATGGTGGGAGTGAATGGTGAGTTGAGGGGTGGGGTCACATTGGGAGTGAATGGGGAGTGTGGTCGGTGGGAATGAATGGGGAGGGGTGTGGACCCATTGCGAGTGCAGACAGTGGGAGTGAATGGGGAGGGGTGCGGACCCATTGGGAGTGAATGGGGAGGGCTGCGGACCCATTGGGAGTGAATGGGGAGGGCTGCGGACCCATTGGGAGTGAATGGGGAGGGCTGCGGACCCATTGGGAGTGAATGGGGAGGGCTGCGCACCCATTGGGGGTAAAGGGGGAGGTGAGGCGTGCGGACCCATTGGGAGTGAATGGGGAGATGAGGGGTGGTCACATTGGGAGTGAATGGGGAGGTCAGGGGTGGGGTCACATTGGGAGTGTGGGCACTGGGAGTGAATGGGGAGGTAAGGGGTGGGGTCCTATTAGGAGTGTGGAAGGTGGGAGTGAATGGAGAGGGTTGCGGACCCATTGGGAGTGAATGGGGAGGTGAGGGGTGGGGTCACATTGGGAGAGAATGGGGAGGTGAGGGGTGGGGTCCCATTGGGAGTGTGGACGGTGGGGACAATTGAAAAGGGTGAGGTTTAGTGTAGAGGGTTGGAGTGAATGGGAAATGGCTGTGGACCAATTGGGAGTGAATGGGGAGGTGAGGGGTGGGGTCACATTGGGAGTGAATGGGGAGGTGAGGGGTGTTCACTTTGGGAGTGTGGACGGTGGGAGTGAATGGGGAGGGGTGTTGTCCCATTGGGAGTGTGGACGGTGGGAGTGAATGGGAAGGGGTGGGGTCCCATTGGGAGTGTGGACGGTGGGAGTGAATGGGGAGAGGTGGGGTCCCATTGGGAGTGAATGGGGGGTGGTGTGGATGGTGAGAGTGAATGGGAAGTTGTGAGGTCCCATTGGGAGTGAATGGGGAGGGGTGTGGATGGTGGGAGTGAATGGGAAGGGGTGAGGTCCCTTTGGGAGTGAATGGGGAGGGGTGTGGACGGTGGGAGTGAATGGGGAGGGGTGGAGTCCGATTGGGAGTGTGGACGGTGGGTGTGAATGGGGAGGGGTGTTGTCCCATTGGGAGTGTGGACGGTGGGAGTGAATGGGGTCCCACTGGGAATGTGGACGGTTGGACTGAATGAGGAGGGGTGGGGTCAAATTGGGAATGTGGACGGTGGGATTGAATGGGGAGGGGTGTTGTCCCATTGGGAGTGTGGACGGTGGGAGTGAATGGGAAGGGGTGAGGTCCCATTGGGAGTGAATGGGGAGGGGTGTGGACGGTGGGAGTGAATGGGGAGGGGTGTGGACGGTGGGAGGGAATGGGGAGAGGTGGGGTCCCATTGGGAGTGAATGGGGAGGGGTGTGGACGGTGGGCGTGAATGGGGAGGGGTGGGGTCCGATTGGGAATGTGGACGGTGGGAGTGAATGGGGAGGGGTGGGGTCCCATTGGGAGTGAATGGGGAGGGGTGTGGACGGTGGGAGTGAATGGGGAGGGGTGTTGTCCCATTGGGAGTGTGGACGGTGGGAGTGAAAGGGGAGGGGTGTTGTCCCATTGGGAGTGTGGACGGTGGGAGTGAATGGAAGGGGTGGGGTCCCATTGGGCGTGTGGACGGTGGGAGTGAATGGGGAGAGGTGAGGTCCCATTGGGAGTGAATGGGGAGGGGTGTGGATGGTGGGAGTGAATGGGAAGGGGAGAGGTCCCTTTGGGAGTGAATGGGGAGGGGTGTGGACGGTGGGAGTGAATGGGGAGGGGTGTTGTCCCATTGGGAGTGTGGACGGTGGGAGTGAATGGGAAGGGGTGTGGTCCCATTGGGAGTGTGGACGGTGGGAGTGAATGGGGAGGTGTGTGGACCCATTGGGAGTGAAAGGGGAGGTGAGGGGTGGGGTCACATTGGGATTGAACGGGGAGGTGTGGGGTGGGGTCACATTCTGAGTGAATGGGGAGGTGGGGGGTGGGGTCCCATTGGGAGTGGGGACGGTGGGAGTGAATGGGGTCCCATTGGGAATGTGGACGGTGGGACTGAATGAGGAGGGGTGGGGTCAAATTGGGAATGTGGACGGTGGGATTGAATGGGGAGGGGTGTTGTCCCATTGGGAGTGTGGACGGTGGGAGTGAATGGGAAGGGGTGAGGTCCCATTGGGAGTGAATGGGGAGGGGTGTGGACGGTGGGAGTGAAAGGGGAGGTGAGGGGTGGGGTCACATTGGGAGTGAACGGGGAGGTGTGGGGTGGGGTCACATTCTGAGTGAATGGGGAGGTGGGGGGTGGGGTCCCATTGGGAGTGTGGACGGTGGGAGTGAATGGGGTCCCATTGGGAATGTGGACGGTGGGACTGAATGAGGAGGGGTGGGGTCAAATTGGGAATGTGGACGGTGGGATTGAATGGGGAGGGGTGTTGTCCCATTGGGAGTGTGGACGGTGGGAGTGAATGGGAAGGGGTGAGGTCCCATTGGGAGTGAATGGGGAGGGGTGTGGACGGTGGGAGTGAATGGGGAGGGGTGTTGTCCCATTGGGAGTGTGGACGGTGGGAGTGAATGGGAAGGGGTGAGGTCCCATTGGGAGTGAATGGGGAGGGGTGTGGACGGTGGGAGTGAATGGGGAGGGCTGCGCACCCATTGGGGGTAAAGGGGGAGGTGAGGCGTGCGGACCCATTGGGAGTGAATGGGGAGATGAGGGGTGGTCACATTGGGAGTGAATGGGAAGGTCAGGGGTGGGGTCACATTGGGAGTGTGGGCACTGGGAGTGAATGGGGAGGTAAGGGGTGGGGTCCTATTAGGAGTGTGGAAGGTGGGAGTGAATGGAGAGGGTTGCGGACCCATTGGGAGTGAATAGGGAGGTGAGGGGTGGGGTCACATTGGGAGAGAATGGGGAGGTGAGGGGTGGGGTCCCATTGGGAGTGTGGACGGTGGGGACAATTGAAAAGGGTGAGGTTTAGTGTAGAGGGTTGGAGTGAATGGGAAATGGCTGTGGACCCATTGGGAGTGAATGGGGAGGTGAGGGGTGGGGTCACATTGGGAGTGAATGGGGAGGTGAGGGGTGTTCACTTTGGGAGTGTGGACGGTAGGAATGAATGGGGAGGGGTGTGGACCCATTGCGAGTGCAGATGGTGGGAGTGAATGGGGAGGGGAGGGGAGGGTTGGGGTGGGGAAACATTCGGAGTGTGGACGGTGGGAGTGAATGGGAAGGGGTAAGGTCACATTGGGAGTGAATGGGGAGGGGTGTGGACGGTGGGAATGAATGGGGAGGGGTGTGGACGGTGGGAGGGAATGGGGAGAGGTGGGGTCCCATTGGGAGTGAATGGGGAGGGGTGTGGACGGTGGGCGTGAATGGGGCGTGGTGGGGTCCGATTGGGAGTGTGGACGGTGGGAGTGAATGGGGAGGGGTGGGGTCCCATTGGGAGTGAATGGGGAGGGGTGTTGTCCCATTGGGAGTGTGGACGGTGGGAGTGAATGGGGAGGGGTGTTGTCCCATTGGGAGTGTGGACGGTGGGAGTGAATGGGAAGGGGTGGGGTCCCATTGGGAGTGTGGACGGTGGGAGTGAATGGGGAGAGGTGGGGTCCCATTGGGAGTGAATGGGGGGTGGTGTGGATGGTGAGAGTGAATGGGAAGTTGTGAGGTCCCATTGGGAGTGAATGGGGAGGGGTGTGGATGGTGGGAGTGAATGGGAAGGGGTGAGGTCCCTTTGGGAGTGAATGGGGAGGGGTGTGGACGGTGGGAGTGAATGGGGAGGGGTGGAGTCCGATTGGGAGTGTGGACGGTGGGTGTGAATGGGGAGGGGTGTTGTCCCATTGGGAGTGTGGACGGTGGGAGTGAATGGGGAGGTGTGTGGACCCATTGGGAGTGAAAGGGGAGGTGAGGGGTGGGGTCACATTGGGAGTGTACGCGGAGGTGTGGGGTGGGGTCACATTCTGAGTGAATGGGGAGGTGGGGGGTGGGGTCCCATTGGGAGTGTGGACGGTGGGAGTGAATGGGGTCCCATTGGGAATGTGGACGGTTGGACTGAATGAGGAGGGGTGGGGTCAAATTGGGAATGTGGACGGTGGGATTGAATGGGGAGGGGTGTTGTCCCATTGGGAGTGTGGACGGTGGGAGTGAATGGGAAGGGGTGAGGTCCCATTGGGAGTGAATGGGGAGGGGTGTGGACGGTGGGAGTGAATGGGGAGGGGTGGGGTCCGATTGGGAATGTGGACGGTGGGAGTGAATGGGGAGGGGTGCGGTCCCATTGGGAGTGAATGGGGAGGGGTGTTGTCCCATTGGGAGTGAATGGGGAGGGGTGTTGTCCCATTGGGAGTGAATGGGGAGGGGTGTTGTCCCATTGGGAGTGTGGACGGTGGGAGTGAAAGGGGAGGGGTGTTGTCCCATTGGGAGTGTGGACGGTGGGAGTGAATGGAAGGGGTGGGGTCCCATTGGGAGTGTGGACGGTGGGAGTGAATGGGGAGAGGTGAGGTCCCATTGGGAGTGAATGGGGAGGGGTGTGGATGGTGGGAGTGAATGGGAAGGGGAGAGGTCCCTTTGGGAGTGAATGGGGAGGGGTGTGGACGGTGGGAGTGAATGGGGAGGGGTGTTGTCCCATTGGGAGTGTGGACGGTGGGAGTGAATGGGAAGGGGTGTGGTGCCATTGGGAGTGTGGACGGTGGGAGTGAATGGGGAGGTGTGTGGACCCATTGGGAGTGAAAGGGGAGGTGAGGGGTGGGGTCACATTGGGAGTGAACGGGGAGGTGTGGGGTGGGGTCACATTCTGAGTGAATGGGGAGGTGGGGGGTGGGGTCCCATTGGGAGTGGGGACGGTGGGAGTGAATGGGGTCCCATTGGGAATGTGGACGGTTGGACTGAATGAGGAGGGGTGGGGTCAAATTGGGAATGTGGACGGTGGGATTGAATGGGGAGGGGTGTTGTCCCATTGGGAGTGTGGACGGTGGGAGTGAATGGGAAGGGGTGAGGTCCCATTGGGAGTGAATGGGGAGGGGTGTGGACGGTGGGAGTGAAAGGGGAGGTGAGGGGTGGGGTCACATTGGGAGTGAACGGGGAGGTGTGGGGTGGGGTCACATTCTGAGTGAATGGGGAGGTGGGGGGTGGGGTCCCATTGGGAGTGTGGACGGTGGGAGTTGATGGGGTCCCATTGGGAATGTGGACGGTGGGACTGAATGAGGAGGGGTGGGGTCAAATTGGGAATGTGGACGGTGGGATTGAATGGGGAGGGGTGTTGTCCCATTGGGAGTGTGGACGGTGGGAGTGAATGGGAAGGGGTGAGGTCCCATTGGGAGTGAATGGGGAGGGGTGTGGACGGTCGGAGTGAATGGGGAGGGGTGTTGTCCCATTGGGAGTGTGGACGGTGGGAGTGAATGGGAAGGGCTGAGGTCCCATTGGGAGTGAATGGGGAGGGGTGTGGACGGTGGGAGTGAAAGGGGAGGTGAGGGGTGGGGTCACATTGGGAGTGAACGGGGAGGTGTGGGGTGGGGTCACATTCTGAGTGAATGGGGAGGTGGGGGGTGTGGTCCCATTGGGAGTGTGGACGGTGGGAGTGAATGGGGTCCCATTGGGAATGTGGACGGTGGGACTGAATGTGGAGGGGTGGGGTCAAATTGTGAATGTGGACGGTGGGATTGAATGGGGAGGCGTGTTGTCCCATTGGGAGTGTGGACGGTGGGATTGAATGGGAAGGGGTGAGGTCCAATTGGGAGTGAACGGGGAGGGGTGTGGACGGTGGGAGTGAATGGGGAGGGGTGTTGTCCCATTGGGAGTGTGGACGGTGGGAGTGATTGGGGAGGGGTGTTGTCCCATTGGGAGTGTGGACGGTGGGAGTGAATGGGAAGGGGTGAGGTCCCATTGGGAGTGAATGGGGAGGGGTGTGGACGGTGGGAGTGAATGGGGAGGGGTGGAGTCCGATTGGGAGTAAATGGGGAGGGTTGCGGACCCATTGGGAGTGAATGGTGAGGTGAGGGGTGAGGTCACATTCTGAGTGAATGGGGAGGTGGGGGGTGGGGTCCCATTGGGAGTGTGGACGGTGGGAGTGAATGGGGTCCCATTGGGAATGTGGACGGTGGGACTGAATGAGGAGGGGTGGGGTCGAATTGGGAATGTGGATGGTGGGAGTGAATGGGGAGGGGTGGGGTCCCATTGGGAATGTGGACGGTGGGAGTGAATGGGAAAGGGGTTGGTCCCATTGGGTGTGAATGGGAATGGGTGTGTTCCCTTTGGGAATGTGGACGGTGGGAGTGAATGGGGAGGGGTGGGGTCCCATTGGGAGAGAATGGGGAGGTGAGGGGTGGGGTCCCATTAGGAGTGTGGAAGGTGGGAGTCAATGGGGAGTGGTGCGGACCCATTCGGAGTGAATGGGGAGGTGAGGGGTGGGGTCGCATTGGGAGTGAATGGTGAGGTGAGGGGTGGGGTCACATTCTGAGTGAATGGGGAGGTGGGGGGTGGGGTCCCATTGGGAGTGTGGACGGTGGGAGTGAATGGGGTCCCATTGGGAATGTGGACGGTGGGACTGAATGAGGAGGGGTGGGGTCGCATTGGGAATGTGGATGGTGGGAGTGAATGGGGAGGGGTTGGGTCCCATTGGGAATGTGGACGGTGGGAGTGAATGGGGAGGGGTGGGGTCCCATTGGGAATGTGGACGGTGGGAGTGAATGGGAAAGGGGTTGGTCCCATTGGGTGTGAATGGGAATGGGTGTGTTCCCATTGGGAATGTGGACGGTGGGAGTGAATGGGAAGGGGAGGTGAGGGGTGGGGTCACATGAGAGTGTGGATGGTAGGAATGAATGCGGAGAGGTGCGGACACATTGGGAAGTGAATGGTGAGGTGAGGGGTGGGGTCACATTCGGAGTGTGGACGGTGGGAGTGAATGGGGAGAGGTGGGGTCCCATTGGGAGTGAATGGGGAGGGGTGTGGACGGTGGGCGTGAATGGGGAGGGGTGGGGTCCGATTGGGAGTGTGGACGGTGGGAGTGAATGGGGAGGGGTGGGGTCACATTGGGAGTGAATGGGGAGTGTGGACGGTAGGAATGAATGGGGAGGGGTGTGGACCCATTGCGAGTGCAGATGGTGGGAGTGAATGGGGAAGGGAGGGTTGGGGTGGGGACACATTCGGAGTGTGGACAGTGGGAGTGAATGGGGAGGGCTGCGGACCCATTGGGAGTGAATGGGGAGGTGAGGGGTGGGGTCCCATTGGGAGAGAATGGGGAGGTGAGGGGTGGGGTCCCATTAGGAGTGTGGAAGGTGGGAGTCAATGGGGAGGGGTGCGGACCCATTGGGAGTGAATGGGGAGGTGAGGGGTGGGGTCGCATTGGGAGTGAATGGTGAGGTGAGGGGTGGGGTCACATTCTGAGTGAATGGGGAGGTGGGGGGTGGGGTCCCATTGGGAGTGTGGACGGTGGGAGTGAATGGGGTCCCATTGGGAATGTGGACGGTGGGGACTGAATGAGGAGGGGTGGGGTCGAATTGGGAATGTGGATGGTGGGAGTGAATGGGGAGGGTTGGGTCCCATTGGGAATGTGGGGGGGGGGGGGGAGGGGGGGGGGAGGGGGGGAATGTGGACGTGAAAAAAAGAAAATAGGAAAAAAAGGGGTTGGTCCCATTGGGGTGTGAATGGGAATGTGTGTGTTCCCATTGGGAATGTGGACGGTGGGAGTGAATGGGAGGGGGTGGGGTCCCATTGGGAGTGTGGACGGGGGGAGTGAATGGGAAGGGGTGGGGTCCCATTGGGAGTGTGGACGGTGGGAGTGAATGGGGAGGGGTGGGGTCCGATTGGGAGTGTGGACGGTGGGAGTGAATGGGGAGGGGTGGGGTCCCATTGGGAGTGAATGGGGAGGGGTGTGGACGGTGGGAGTGAATGGGGAGGGGTGTTGTCCCATTGGGAGTGTGGACGGTGGGAGTGAATGGGAAGGGGTGAGGTCCCATTTGGGAGTGAATGGGGAGGGTTGTGGACGGTGGGAGTGAATGGGGAGGGGTGTTGTCCCATTGGGAGTGTGGACGGTGGGAGTGAATGGGGAGATGTGAGGTCTGATTGGGAGTGTGGACGGTGGGAGTGAATGGTGAGGGTTGTGGACGGTGGGAGGGAATGGGGAGAGGTGGGGTCCCATTGGGAGTGAATGGGGAGGGGTGTGGACGGTGGGCGTGAATGGGGAGGGGTGGGGTCCGATTGGGAGTGTGGACGGTGGGAGTGAATGGGGAGGGGTGGGGTCCCATTGGGAGTGAATGGGGAGGGGTGTGGACGGTGGGAGTGAATGGGGAGGGGTGTTGTCCCATTGGGAGTGTGGACGGTGGGAGTGAATGGGAAGGGGTGAGGTCCCATTGTGAGTGAATTGGGAGGGGTGTGGATGGTGGGAGTGAATGGGAAGGGGTGAGGTCCCATTGGGAGTGAATGGGGAGGGGTGTGGACGGTGGGAGTGAATGGGGAGGGGTGGAGTCCGATTGGGAGTGTGGACGGTGGGAGTGAATGGGGAGGGGTGGGGTCCCATTGGGAGTGTGGACGGTGGGAGTGAATGGGGAGGGGTGGGGTCCCATTGGGAGTGTGGACGGTGGGAGTGAATGGGGAGATGTGAGGTCTGATTGGGAGTGTGGACGGTAGGAATGAATGGGGAGGGGTGTGGACCCATTGCGAGTGCAGACGGTGGGAGTGAATGGGGAGGGTTGCGATGGGGTCATATTGGAGTGTGGATGGTGGGAGTGAATGGGAAGGGGTGCGGACACATTGGGAGTGAATGGGGAGGTGAGGGGTGGGGTCACATTGGGAGTGTGGGCACAGGGAGTGAATGGGGAGGTAAGGGGTGGGGTCCCATCAGGAGTGTGGAAGGTGGGAGTGAATGGAGAGGGTTGCGGACCCATTGGGAGTGAATGGGGAGGTGAGGGGTGGGGTCCCATTGGGAGTGTGGACGGTGGGAGTGAATGGGGAGGCGTGCGGACCCATTGGGAGTGAATGGGGAGGTGAGGGGTGGGGTCACATTGGGAGTGAATGGTGAGGTGAGGGGTGGGGTCACATTCTGAGTGAATGGGGAGGTGAGGGGTGGTCTCACATTGGGAGTGAATGAGGAGGTGTGCGGACCCATTGGGAGTGAATGGGGAGGTGAGGGGTGTGGTCACATTGGGAGAGAATGGGGAGGTGAGGGGTGGGGTCCCATTGGGAGTGTGAACGGTGGGGACAATTGAAAAGGGTGAGGTTTAGTGTAGAGGGTTGGAGTGAATGGGAAATGGCTGTGGACCCATTGGGAGTGGATGGGGAGGTGAGGGGTGGGGTCACATTGGGAGTGAATGGGGAGGTGAGGGGGGGGTCACTTTGGGAATGTGGACGGTAGGAATGAATGGGGAGGGGTGTGGACCCATTGCGAGTGCAGATGGTGGGAGTGAATGGGGAGGGGAGGGGAGGGTTGGGGTGGGGACACATTCGGAGTGTGGACGGTGGGAGTGAATGGGGAGGGGAGGGGTGGGGTCACATGGGAGTGTGGATGGTAGGAATGAATGGGGAGGGGTGCGGACACATTGGGAGTGAATGGTGAGGTGAGGGGTGGGGTCACATTGGGAGTGTGGACGGTGGGGACAAATGAAAAAGGGTGAGGATTAGTGCAGAGGGTGGGTGCGAATGGGAAAAGGGTGTGGACCCATTGTGAGTGAATGGGGAGGGGTGGGGTCCTATTGGGAGTGTAGACGGTAGGAGTGAATGGGGAGGGGACGGGAGGGAAGGGGTGCGGTCACATTGGGCGTGTGGACGGTGGGAGTGAATGGGAAATGGCTGTGGACCCATTGGGAGTGAATGGGGAGGTGAGGGTGGGGTCACATTGGGTGTGAATGGGGAGTGTGGACGGTAGGAATGAATGGGGAGGGGTGTGGACCCATTGCGAGTGCAGATGGTGGGAGTGAATGGGGAAGGGAGGGTTGGGGTGGGGACACATTCGGAGTGTGGACGGTGGGAGTGAATGGGGAGGGCTGCGGACCCATTGGGAGAGAATGGGGAGGTGAGGGGTGGGGTCCCATTAGGAGTGTGGAAGGTGGGAGTCAATGGGGAGGGGTGCGGACCCATTGGGAGTGAATGGGGAGGTGAGGGGTGGGGTCGCATTGGGAGTGAATGGTGAGGTGAGGGGTGGGGTCACATTCTGAGTGAATGGGGAGGTGGGGGGTGGGGTCCCATTGGGAGTGTGGACGGTGGGAGTGAATGGGGTCCCATTGGGAATGTGGACGGTGGGACTGAATGAGGAGGGGTGTGGTCGAATTGGGAATGTGGATGGTGGGAGTGAATGGGGAGGGGTTGGGTCCCATTGGGAATGTTGTCGGTGGGAGTGAATGGGAAAGGGGTTGGTCCCATTGGGTGTGAATGGGAATGTGTGTGTTCCCATTGGGAATGTGGACGGTGGGAGTGAATGGGAAGGGGTGGGGTCCCATTGGGAGTGTGGACGGTGGGAGTGAATGGGGAGATGTGAGGTCTGATTGGGAGTGTGGACGGTGGGAGTGAATGGGGAGGGGTGTGGACGGTGGGAGGGAATGGGGAGAGGTGGGGTCCCATTGGGAGTGAATGGGAATGGGTGTGTTCCCATTGGGAATGTGGACGGTGGGAGTGAATGGGAAGGGGTGGGGTCCCATTGTGAGTGTGGACGGTGGGAGTGAATGGGGAGATGTGAGGTCTGATTGGGAGTGTGGACGGTGGGAGTGAATGGGGAGGGGTGTGGACGGTGGGAGGGAATGGGGAGAGGTGGGGTCCCATTGGGAGTGAATGGGGAGGGGTGTGGACGGTGGGCGTGAATGGGAAAGGGGTTGGTCCCATTGGGTGTGAATGGGAATGGGTGTGTTCCCATTGGGAATGTGGACGGTGGGAGTGAATGGGGAGGGGTGGGGTCCCATTGGGAGTGAATGGGGAGGGGTGTGGACGGTGGGAGTGAATGGGGAGGGGTGTTGTCCCATTGGGAGTGTGGACGGTGGGAGTGAATGGGGAGGGGTGTTGTCCCATTGGGAGTGTGGACGGTGGGAGTGAATGCGGAGGGGTGTTGTCCCATTGGGAGTGTGGACGGTGGGAGTGAATGGGGAGAGGTGGGGTCCCATTGGGAGTGAATGGGGAGGGGTGTGGATGGTGGGAGTGAATGGGAAGGGGTGAGGTCCCATTGGGAGTGAATGGGGAGGGGTGTGGATGGTGGGAGTGAATGGGAAGGGGAGAGGTCCCATTGGGAGTGAATGGGGAGGGGTGTGGACGGTGGGAGTGAATGGGGAGGGATGGGGTCCCATTGGGAATGTGGACGGTGGGAGTGAATGGGAAAGGGGTTGGTCCCATTGGGTGTGAATGGGAATGGGTGTGTTCCCATTGGGAATGTGGACGGTGGGAGTGAATGGGGAGGGGTGGGGTCCCATTGGGAGAGATCGGGAGGTGAGGGGTGGGGTCCCATTAGGAGTGTGGAAGGTGGGAGTCAATGGGGAGGGGTGCGGACCCATTGGGAGTGAATGGGGAGGTGAGGGGTGGGGTCGCATTGGGAGTGAATGGTGAGGTGAGGGGTGGGGTCACATTCTGAGTGAATGGGGAGGTGGGGGGTGGGGTAATGTGGACGGTGGGACTGAATGAGGAGGGGTGGGGTCGAATTGGGAATGTGGATGGTGGGAGTGAATGGGGAGGGGTTGGGTCCCATTGGGAATATGGACGGTGGGAGTGAATGGGGAGGGGTGGGGTCCCATTGGGAATGTGGACGGTGGGAGTGAATGGGAAAGGGGTTGGTCCCATTGGGTGTGAATGGGAATGGGTGTGTTCCCATTGGGAATGTGGACGGTGGGAGTGAATGGGAAGGGGTGGGGTCCCATTGGGAGTGTGGACGGTGGGAGTGAATGGGGAGGGGAGGGGAGGGGTGGGGTCACATGGGAGTGTGGATGGTAGGAATGAATGCGGAGAGGTGCGGACACATTGGGAAGTGAATGGTGAGGCGAGGGGTGGGGTCACATTGGGAGTGTGGACGGTGGGAGTGAATGTGGAGGGGTGTGGACCCATTGCGAGTGCAGATGGTGGGAGTGAATGGGGAAGGGAGGGTTGGGGTGGGGACACATTCGGAGTGTGGACGGTGGGAGTGAATGGGGAGGGCTGCGGACCCATTGGAAGTGAATGGGGAGGTGAGGGGTGGGGTCACATTGGGAGAGAATGCGGAGGTGAGGCGTGCGGACCCATTGGGAGTGAATGGGGAGGTGAGGGGTGGTCTCACATTGGGAGTGTGGACGGTAGGAATGAATGGGGAGGGGTGTGGACCCATTGCGAGTGCAGACGGTGGGAGTGAATGGGGAGGGTTGGGGTGGGGTCATATTGGAGTGTGGATGGTGGGAGTGAATGGGAAGGGGTGCGGACACATTGGGAGTGAATGGGGAGGTGAGGGGTGGGGTCACATTGGGAGTGTGGGCACAGGGAGTGAATGGGGAGGTAAGGGATGGGGTCCCATTGGGAGTGTGGACGGTGGGAGTGAATGGGGAGGCGTGCGGACCCATTGGGAGTGAATGGGGAGGTGAGGGGTGGGGTCACATTGGGAGTGAATGGTGAGGTGAGGGGTGGGGTCACATTCTGAGTGAATGGGGAGGTGAGGGGTGGACTCACATTGCGAGTGAATGGGGAGGCGTGCGGACCCATTGGGAGTGAATGGGGAGGTGAGGGGTGGGGTCACATTGGGAGTGAATGGGGAGGTGAGTGGTGGGGTCACATTGGGAGTGTGGACGGTAGGAATGAATGGGGAGGGGTGTGGACCCATTGCGAGTGCAGATGGTGGGAGTGAATGGGGAGGGGAGTGGAGGGTTGGGGTGGGGACACATTCGGAGTGTGGACGGTGGGAGTGAATGGGGAGGGCTGCGGACCCATTGGGAGTAAATGGGGAGGGGTGGGGACCCATTGCAAATGCAGACGGTAGGAGTGAATGTGGAGGAGACCGGTGGGGTCACATTGGGCGTGTGGACGGTGGGAATGAATGGGGAGGGATGCGGACACATTGGGAGTGAATGGTGAGGTGGGGGGGTCATTGGGAGTGTGGATGGTAGGAATGAATGGGGAGGGGTGCGGACACATTGGGAGTGAATGGTGAGGTGAGGGGTGGGGTCACATTGGGAGTGTGGACGGTGGGGACAAATGAAAAAGGGTCAGGATTAGTGCAGAGGGTGGGTGCGAATGGGAAAAGGGTGTGGACCCATTGTGAGTGAATGGGGAGGGGTGGGGTCCTATTGGGAGTGTAGACGGTAGGAGTGAATGGGGAGGGGACGGGAGGGAAGGGGTGCGGTCACATTGGGCGTGTGGACGGTGGGAGTGAATGGGAAATGGCTGTGGACCCATTGGGAGTGAATGGGGAGGTGAGGGTGGGGTCACATTGGGAGTGAATGGGGAGTGTGGACGGTAGGAATGAATGGGGAGGGGTGTGGACCCATTGCGAGTGCAGATGGTGGGAGTGAATGGGGAAGGGAGGGTTGGGGTGGGGACACATTCGGAGTGTGGACGGTGGGAGTGAATGGGGAGGGCTGCGGACCCATTGGGAGTGAATGGGGAGGTGAGGGGTGGGGTCCCATTGGGAGAGAATGGGGAGGTGAGGGGTGGGGTCCCATTAGGAGTGTGGAAGGTGGGAGTCAATGGGGAGGGGTGCGGACCCATTGGGAGTGAATGGGGAGGTGAGGGGTGGGGTCGCATTGGGAGTGAATGGTGAGGTGAGGGGTGGGGTCACATTCTGAGTGAATGGGGAGGTGGGGGGTGGGGTCCCATTGGGAGTGTGGACGGTGGGAGTGAATGGGGAGATGTGAGGTCTGATTGGGAGTGTGGACGGTGGGAGTGAATGGGGAGGGGTGTGGACGGTGGGAGGGAATGGGGAGAGGTGGGGTCCCATTGGGAGTGAATGGGGAGGGGTGTGGACGGTGGGCGTGAATGGGGAGGGGTGGGGTCCGATTGGGAGTGTGGACGGTGGGAGTGAATGGGGAGGGGTTGGGTCCCATTGGGAGTGAATGGGGAGGGGTGTGGACGGTGGGAGTGAATGGGGAGGGGTGTTGTCCCATTGGGAGTGTGGACGGTGGGAGTGAATGGGAAGGGGTGAGGTCCCATTTGGGAGTGAAAGGGGAGGGTTGTGGACGGTGGGAGTGAATGGGGAGGGGTGTTGTCCCATTGGGAGTGTGGACGGTGGGAGTGAATGGGGAGGGGTGTTGTCCCATTGGGAGTGTGGACGGTGGGAGTGAATGGGGAGGGGTGGGGTCCCATTGGGAGTGTAGACGGTGGGAGTGAATGGGGAGGGGACGGGAGGGAAGGGGTGCGGTCACATTGGGCGTGTGGACGGTGGGAGTGAATGGGAAATGGCTGTGGACCCATTGGGAGTGAATGGGGAGGTGAGGGTGGGGTCACATTGGGAGTGAATGGGGAGTGTGGACGGTGGGAGTGAATGGGGAGGGGTGTGGACGGTGGGAGGGAATGGGGAGAGGTGGGGTCCCATTGGGAGTGAATGGGAATGGGTGTGTTCCCATTGGGAATGTGGACGGTGGGAGTGAATGGGAAGGGGTGGGGTCCCATTGTGAGTGTGGACGGTGGGAATGAATGGGGAGATGTGAGGTCTGATTGGGAGTGTGGACGGTGGGAGTGAATGGGGAGGGGTGTGGACGGTGGGAGGGAATGGGGAGAGGTGGGATCCCATTGGGAGTGAATGGGGAGGGGTGTGGACGGTGGGCGTGAATGGGGAGGGGTGGGGTCCGATTGGGAGTGTGGACGGTGGGAGTGAATGGGGAGGGGTGTGGACGGTGGGAGTGAATGGGGAGGGGTGTTGTCCCATTGGGAGTGTGGACGGTGGGAGTGAATGGGAAGGGGTGAGGTCCCATTTGGGAGTGAATGGGGAGGGTTGTGGACGGTGGGAGTGAATGGGGAGGGGTGTTGTCCCATTGGGAGTGTGGACGGTGGGAGTGAATGGGGAGGGGTGTTGTCCCATTGGGAGTGTGGACGGTGGGAGTGAATGGGAAGGGGTGAGGTCCCATTGTGAGTGAATTGGGAGGGGTGTGGATGGTGGGAGTGAATGGGAAGGGGTGAGGTCCCATTGGGAGTGAATGGGGAGGGGTGTGGACGGTGGGAGTGAATGGGGAGGGGTGGGGTCCCATTGGGAGAGAATCGGGAGGTGAGGGGTTGGGTCCCATTAGGAGTGTGGAAGGTGGGAGTCAATGGGGAGGGGTGCGGACCCATTGGGAGTGAATGGGGAGGTGAGGGTGGGGTCGCATTGGGAGTGAATGGTGAGGTGAGGGGTGGGGTCACATTCTGAGTGAATGGGGAGGTGGGGGGTGGGGTCCCATTGGGAGTGTGGACGGTGGGAGTGAATGGGGTCCCATTGGGAATGTGGACGGTGGGACTGAATGAGGAGGGGTGGGGTCGAATTGGGAATGTGGATGGTGGGAGTGAATGGGGAGGGGTTGGGTCCCATTGGGAATATGGACGGTGGGAGTGAATGAGGAGGGGTGGGGTCCCATTGGGAATGTGGACGGTGGGAGTGAATGGGAAAGGGGTTGGTCCCATTGGGTGTGAATGGGAATGGGTGTGTTCCCATTGGGAATGTGGACGGTGGGAGTGAATGGGAAGGGGTGGGGTCCCATTGGGAGTGTGGACGGTGGGAGTGAATGGGGAGGGGAGGGGAGGGGTGGGGTCACATGGGAGTGTGGATGGTAGGAATGAATGCGGAGAGGTGCGGACACATTGGGAAGTGAATGGTGAGGCGAGGGGTGGGGTCACATTGGGAGTGTGGACGGTGGGAGTGAATGTGGAGGGGTGTGGACCCATTGCGAGTGCAGATGGTGGGAGTGAATGGGGAAGGGAGGGTTGGGGTGGGGACACATTCGGAGTGTGGACGGTGGGAGTGAATGGGGAGGGCTGCGGACCCATTGGAAGTGAATGGGGAGGTGAGGGGTGGGGTCACATTGGGAGAGAATGCGGAGGTGAGGCGTGCGGACCCATTGGGAGTGAATGGGGAGGTGAGGGGTGGTCTCACATTGGGAGTGTGGACGGTAGGAATGAATGGGGAGGGGTGTGGACCCATTGCGAGTGCAGACGGTGGGAGTGAATGGGGAGGGTTGGGGTGGGGTCATATTGGAGTGTGGATGGTGGGAGTGAATGGGAAGGGGTGCGGACACATTGGGAGTGAATGGGGAGGTGAGGGGTGGGGTCACATTGGGAGTGTGGGCACAGGGAGTGAATGGGGAGGTAAGGGATGGGGTCCCATTGGGAGTGTGGACGGTGGGAGTGAATGGGGAGGCGTGCGGACCCATTGGGAGTGAATGGGGAGGTGAGGGGTGGGGTCACATTGGGAGTGAATGGTGAGGTGAGGGGTGGGGTCACATTCTGAGTGAATGGGGAGGTGAGGGGTGGACTCACATTGCGAGTGAATGGGGAGGCGTGCGGACCCATTGGGAGTGAATGGGGAGGTGAGGGGTGGGGTCACATTGGGAGTGAATGGGGAGGTGAGTGGTGGGGTCACATTGGGAGTGTGGACGGTAGGAATGAATGGGGAGGGGTGTGGACCCATTGCGAGTGCAGATGGTGGGAGTGAATGGGGAGGGGAGTGGAGGGTTGGGGTGGGGACACATTCGGAGTGTGGACGGTGGGAGTGAATGGGGAGGGCTGCGGACCCATTGGGAGTGAATGGGGAGGGGTGGGGACCCATTGCAAATGCAGACGGTAGGAGTGAATGTGGAGGAGACCGGTGGGGTCACATTGGGCGTGTGGACGGTGGAAATGAATGGGGAGGGATGCGGACACATTGGGAGTGAATGGTGAGGTGGGGGGGTCATTGGGAGTGTGGATGGTGGGAATGAATGGGGAGAGGTGTGGACCCATTGCGAGTGCAGACGGTGGGAGTGAATGGGGAGGGGTGGGGTCACATGGGAGTGTGGATGGTAGGAATGAATGGGGAGGGGTGCGGACACATTGGGAGTGAATGGTGAGGTGAGGGGTGGGGTCACATTGGGAGTGTGGAAGGTGGTAGTCAATGGGGAGGGGTGCGGACACATTGGGAGTGAATGGGGAGGTGAGGGGTGGGGTCACATTCTGAGTGAATGGGGAGGTGGGGGGTGGGGTCCCATTGGGAGTGTGGACGGTGGGAGTGAATGGGGTCCCATTGGGAATGTGGACGGTGGGACTGAATGAGGAGGGGTGGGGTCGAATTGGGAATGTGGATGGTGGGAGTGAATGGGGAGGGGTTGGGTCCCATTGGGAATGTGGACGGTGGGAGTGAATGGGAAAGGGGTTGGTCCCATTGGGTGTGAATGGGAATGTGTGTGTTCCCATTGGGAATGTGGACGGTGGGTGTGAATGGGAGGGGGTGGGGTCCCATTGGGAGTGTGGACGGTGGGAGTGAATGGGGAGATGTGAGGTCTGATTGGGAGTGTGGACGGTGGGAGTGAATGGGGAGGGGTGTGGACGGTGGGAGGGAATGGGGAGAGGTGGGGTCCCATTGGGAGTGAATGGGAATGGGTGTGTTCCCATTGGGAATGTGGACGGTGGGAGTGAATGGGAAGGGGTGGGGTCCCATTGTGAGTGTGGACGGTGGGAGTGAATGGGGAGATGTGAGGTCTGATTGGGAGTGTGGACGGTGGGAGTGAATGGGGAGGGGTGTGGACGGTGGGAGGGAATGGGGAGAGGTGGGGTCCCATTGGGAGTGAATGGGGAGGGGTGTGGACGGTGGGCGTGAATGGGGAGGGGTGGGGTCCGATTGGGAGTGTGGACGGTGGGAGTGAATGGGGAGGGGTGGGGTCCCATTGGGAGTGAATGGGGAGGGGTGTTGTCCCATTGGGAGTGTGGACGGTGGGAGTGAATGGGAAGGGGTGAGGTCCCATTTGGGAGTGAATGGGGAGGGTTGTGGACGGTGGGAGTGAATGGGGAGGGGTGTTGTCCCATTGGGAGTGTGGACGGTGGGAGTGAATGGGGAGGGGTGTTGTCCCATTGGGAGTGTGGACGGTGGGAGTGAATGGGAAGGGGTGAGGTCCCATTGTGAGTGAATTGGGAGGGGTGTGGATGGTGGGAGTGAATGGGAAGGGGTGAGGTCCCATTGGGAGTGAATGGGGAGGGGTGTGGACGGTGGGAGTGAATGGGGAGGGGTGGAGTCCGATTGGGAGTGTGGACGGTGGGAGTGAATGGGGAGGGGTGGGGTCCCATTGGGAGTGTGGACGGTGGGAGTGAATGGGGAGGGGTGGGGTCCCATTGGGAGTGTGGACGGTGGGAGTGAATGAGGAGGAGTGGGGTCCCATTGGGAGTGTGGACGGTGGGAGTGAATGGGGAGGGGTGTTGTCCCATTGGGAGTGTGGACGGTGGGAGTGAATGGGGAGGGGTGTTGTCCCATTGGGAGTGTGGACGGTGGGAGTGAATGGGAAGGGGTGAGGTCCCATTGGGAGTGAATTGGGAGGGGTGTGGATGGTGGGAGTGAATGGGAAGGGGTGAGGTCCCTTTGGGAGTGAATGGGGAGGGGTGTGGACGGTGGGAGTGAATGGGGAGGGGTGGAGTCCGATTGGGAGTGTGGACGGTGGGAGTGAATGGGGAGGGGTGTTGTCCCATTGGGAGCGTGGACGGTGGGAGTGAATGGGAAGGGGTGGGGTCCCATTGGGAGTGTGGACGGTGGGAGTGAATGGGGAGGGGTGGGGTCCCATTGGGAGTGTGGACGGTGGGAGTGAATGGGGAGGGGTGGGGTCCCATTGGGAGTGTGGACGGTGGGAGTGAATGGGGAGGGGTGGGGTCCCATTGGGAGTGTGGACAGTGGGAGTGAATGGGGAAGGGAGGGTTGGGGTGGGGACACATTCGGAGTGTGGACGGTGGGAGTGAATGGGGAGGGCTGCGGACCCATTGGAAGTGAATGGGGAGGTGAGGGGTGGGGTCACATTGGGAGAGAATGCGGAGGTGAGGCGTGCGGACCCATTGGGAGTGAATGGGGAGGTGAGGGGTGGTCTCACATTGGGAGTGTGGACGGTAGGAATGAATGGGGAGGGGTGTGGACCCATTGCGAGTGCAGACGGTGGGAGTGAATGGGGAGGGTTGGGGTGGGGTCATATTGGAGTGTGGATGGTGGGAGTGAATGGGAAGGGGTGCGGACACATTGGGAGTGAATGGGGAGGTGAGGGGTGGGGTCACATTGGGAGTGTGGGCACAGGGAGTGAATGGGGAGGTAAGGGATGGGGTCCCATTGGGAGTGTGGACGGTGGGAGTGAATGGGGAAGCGTGCGGACCCATTGGGAGTGAATGGGGAGGTGAGGGGTGGGGTCACATTGGGAGTGAATGGTGAGGTGAGGGGTGGGGTCACATTCTGAGTGAATGGGGAGGTGAGGGGTGGACTCACATTGCGAGTGAATGGGGAGGCGTGCGGACCCATTGGGAGTGAATGGGGAGGTGAGGGGTGGGGTCACATTGGGAGTGAATGGGGAGGTGAGTGGTGGGGTCACATTGGGAGTGTGGACGGTAGGAATGAATGGGGAGGGGTGTGGACCCATTGCGAGTGCAGATGGTGGGAGTGAATGGGGAGGGGAGTGGAGGGTTGGGGTGGGGACACATTCGGAGTGTGGACGGTGGGAGTGAATGGGGAGGGCTGCGGACCCATTGGGAGTGAATGGGGAGGGGTGGGGACCCATTGCAAATGCAGACGGTAGGAGTGAATGTGGAGGAGACCGGTGGGGTCACATTGGGCGTGTGGACGGTGGAAATGAATGGGGAGGGATGCGGACACATTGGGAGTGAATGGTGAGGTGGGGGGGTCATTGGGAGTGTGGATGGTGGGAATGAATGGGGAGAGGTGTGGACCCATTGCGAGTGCAGACGGTGGGAGTGAATGGGGAGGGGTGGGGTCACATGGGAGTGTGGATGGTAGGAATGAATGGGGAGGGGTGCGGACACATTGGGAGTGAATGGTGAGGTGAGGGGTGGGGTCACATTGGGAGTGTGGAAGGTGGTAGTCAATGGGGAGGGGTGCGGACACATTGGGAGTGAATGGGGAGGTGAGGGGTGGGGTCACATTCTGAGTGAATGGGGAGGTGGGGGGTGGGGTCCCATTGGGAGTGTGGACGGTGGGAGTGAATGGGGTCCCATTGGGAATGTGGACGGTGGGACTGAATGAGGAGGGGTGGGGTCGAATTGGGAATGTGGATGGTGGGAGTGAATGGGGAGGGGTTGGGTCCCATTGGGAATGTGGACGGTGGGAGTGAATGGGAAAGGGGTTGGTCCCATTGGGTGTGAATGGGAATGTGTGTGTTCCCATTGGGAATGTGGACGGTGGGAGTGAATGGGAGGGGGTGGGGTCCCATTGGGAGTGTGGACGGTGGGAGTGAATGGGGAGATGTGAGGTCTGATTGGGAGTGTGGACGGTGGGAGTGAATGGGGAGGGGTGTGGACGGTGGGAGGGAATGGGGAGAGGTGGGGTCCCATTGGGAGTGAATGGGAATGGGTGTGTTCCCATTGGGAATGTGGACGGTGGGAGTGAATGGGAAGGGGTGGGGTCCCATTGTGAGTGTGGACGGTGGGAGTGAATGGGGAGATGTGAGGTCTGATTGGGAGTGTGGACGGTGGGAGTGAATGGGGAGGGGTGTGGACGGTGGGAGGGAATGGGGAGAGGTGGGGTCCCATTGGGAGTGAATGGGGAGGGGTGTGGACGGTGGGCGTGAATGGGGAGGGGTGGGGTCCGATTGGGAGTGTGGACGGTGGGAGTGAATGGGGAGGGGTGGGGTCCCATTGGGAGTGAATGGGGAGGGGTGTTGTCCCATTGGGAGTGTGGACGGTGGGAGTGAATGGGAAGGGGTGAGGTCCCATTTGGGAGTGAATGGGGAGGGTTGTGGACGGTGGGAGTGAATGGGGAGGGGTGTTGTCCCATTGGGAGTGTGGACGGTGGGAGTGAATGGGGAGGGGTGTTGTCCCATTGGGAGTGTGGACGGTGGGAGTGAATGGGAAGGGGTGAGGTCCCATTGTGAGTGAATTGGGAGGGGTGTGGATGGTGGGAGTGAATGGGAAGGGGTGAGGTCCCATTGGGAGTGAATGGGGAGGGGTGTGGACGGTGGGAGTGAATGGGGAGGGGTGGAGTCCGATTGGGAGTGTGGACGGTGGGAGTGAATGGGGAGGGGTGGGGTCCCATTGGGAGTGTGGACGGTGGGAGTGAATGGGGAGGGGTGGGGTCCCATTGGGAGTGTGGACGGTGGGAGTGAATGAGGAGGAGTGGGGTCCCATTGGGAGTGTGGACGGTGGGAGTGAATGGGGAGGGGTGTTGTCCCATTGGGAGTGTGGACGGTGGGAGTGAATGGGAAGGGGTGAGGTCCCATTGGGAGTGAATTGGGAGGGGTGTGGATGGTGGGAGTGAATGGGAAGGGGTGAGGTCCCTTTGGGAGTGAATGGGGAGGGGTGTGGACGGTGGGAGTGAATGGGGAGGGGTGGAGTCCGATTGGGAGTGTGGACGGTGGGAGTGAATGGGGAGGGGTGTTGTCCCATTGGGAGCGTGGACGGTGGGAGTGAATGGGAAGGGGTGGGGTCCCATTGGGAGTGTGGACGGTGGGAGTGAATGGGGAGGGGTGGGGTCCCATTGGGAGTGTGGACGGTGGGAGTGAATGGGGAGGGGTGGGGTCCCATTGGGAGTGCGGACGGTGGGAGTGAATGGGGAGGGGTGGGGTCCCATTGGGAGTGTGGACAGTGGGAGTGAATGGGGAGGGGTGGGGTCCCATTGGGAGTGTGGACGGTGGGAGTGAATGGGGAGAGTTGGGGTCCCATTGGGAGTGAATGGGGAGGGGTGTGGACGGTGGGAGTGAATGGGGAGGGGTGTGGACGGTGGGAGTGAATGGGGAGGGGTGTGGACGGTGGGAGTGAATGGAGAGGGGAGTGGATGGTGGGAGTGAATGGGAAGGGGTGAGGTCCCATTGGGAGTGAATGGGGAGGGGTGTGGACGGTGGGAGTGAATGGGGAGGGGTGTGGACGGTGGGAGTGAATGGGGAGGGGTGGGGTCCCATTGGGAGTTCGGATGTCCGGGGAGAATGGGAAGTGGCGGGGCCTGCGGACAGCATGAGTAAGTCGTGCTCGGTTTTCCCCGATTGTGTAATCTGCTGGCAAAGCTTCGTCACTGAGCGGTAACCACATTTCATCCGAACTTTTATTGTTTATTCTACAGCCGGGTCCAGATGCGATCCGGCGCGTACAGACGGAGTGAAGGCGAGGGGGGACCACCCCCCCCCCCGCCAGTTCCAGTGTTGGTGGGGGGGGGGTTACGCTGGTCCAGGAGCGGTAACACAGATTTGATTGGTTAATTCCCCCGCCCCCACCCCACCCGCCAATGAACCCCCCCGCCACGCTGCAGCCCCCAGGGCCCAGCGAGCTACTGGAAGGGGGTCGCCTCCCCATCACGCAGGCTACCTCCGCCAGAGACAGGGTATCGACGGGATGGCCTCCATCCACCACCACCCACCCCGGGTCAGGACGCGGCGCCCGCGAGCCGGGGGTATTCCAGGCCGTGCTCCTCGGCGTGCGCCCGCCAGTGCTTGTCGTCGCACTCGTGCGTGAGGTAACGGCGGCCCATCCGCCCCTCGAAGCGCCGCAGGTCCAGCCAGCTCTGGAAGTCCTGGAGAGGGGTGGGGGTGCGGGAAGAAAGTGAGAAGGGTGGGGTTGGGGCAGGGGTAGAGAGGGGGGGGGGGAGGGTGAGATTACATCAACTGGATTAAAATCCCCAGCCAGAACTGGTGAAGGAGTGGGCCACTCCCTATCCACCCCCTCCCCCTCCCCCCCCCCCCACCCCGATCCTGGACCGTTTCAACAAGGGGCAACGCCACCTCGGTGTACAGCACCTCACCTTCCGACTGGGGCCCCTCTCAGCCCTCCTGACTCAACCCCCCCTCCCTCCCCAAGGATGCGAGGAGGCTCTTGGAATTGAGAAGAATGGGGAACGGAGGAGGGGCGGGGGTGGCATCTCATTGAAACGTTGCCAGGCCTATACAAAGTGGATACGGGGCAAGTGTGTTAAAGACGGCGGAGGTGGGTGGGGGGGGTAGTCTGGGACCTGAGGGCACAGCCTCAAGAGTAGGAGGGAGATGAGGAGCTCCCTCACAAGAGATCCCGCAGATGCTGGAAATCCAGGGCAACATTGGGGCAACG